>NC_073380.1:61933699-61976199 GCF_028641065.1 Leucoraja erinaceus
TAACGCTCTATTAATGAAAAAATATGCTGAAGGTGAGAATCAGTGAGGATTATATGGTTATATGATTATATGGTTATATGGTTATATGATAAGTTGCTGACTTTTTACTCATAATGCCTGCAGTACCAAGGTCAATAGAACATACTGCATTGGACTGGCAAACAAAACCCGAAAGCCACAACTTTGATGAACTGAATCACATCCTTCAGGAGAGCAAGAGGCTGGGCAAGGCTCTGGAACACCTCTCTCACAGTGAGTATTTTTCATTGGTAACTGACAGTAATGAGAACACAATCTCTCGTTATAAGTGGAAATCCCAACAACCTTAGCTTTGTCTTCCAAGATAGATTGATATGAAATACTTTTGAATTGAATTTGCATCCCTTTTGGTGCACGAGTGTTAAATTTACACTGACCAATTTTGCTCAGAAATTGAAGAAATGATTGGTGTTTACTGCATTAAGTATATCTCAGATTATTTTTGAGCAGTTTTAGATGTTAATTGCAGGCTGCTGACATGTGGCAAAGCATGCTAAGTTTCGAATGGGTTGAGACAGTGGAATGGAAATAACTTAAATAACTTTACAAAGAGAGAGAAATTAATCCTTTAACCCAGAACAAGCTTGGAAGTCTTGGAAATAATCTAACCCTATAGCATCTTATTTCTTAGTATCGTCATCAGAGCGTACCTTCTGTCTCCATCTCTATTGATGCCTTTGTTTTTTTAAACTTATTCAAGTTTTTTTTAAATTCCCCAATCAACAAAAAATCAACTAGATCGTGTGTATTTGTTTCACTATCGCTGCAGTCTCTTGTCTCAAGAGAGATGCTAATTTTATACTTATACCCTGAAATTGAGCAACCACAGTTTGATTAACTTGCTTAAGTCTGAAAATCAAGCAGATTGGCTATCCCAACATAAACCCGCTACAATTATTTAATGAGCCAGATAAAACTGTGTCCTTTGTATTAATATGTTCAATTGCTTTTCTTTAATTACAATAGTTTTGAGTTTGTTCTTAGCGTAAAGCTACTCTACATCAAGTGCTTAGAACCTTTGGTCCCTTTCTACATTTGCTAAATTGATTATTCAACAATTACTTCAAGAATACAGTTGTCATGCATATTAGCACCAACAAGGACGACATCTCTTTAGATACACTACTGTCAGATAATCAATATAATTGGCCTTATGTATTGATCGTGGCAAAGTACTGAAAAATCTTGTTTATCTAAACCATGCTATTTATTTCAAGTAAAATCATCTCACAAAGCAACACTTTGTTGAAGCTGTCAGAGTTGAGACATCACGCACCATGTCAAACTGCTGGTAATTCACAATGCGGAAGATAGCATCAAGATTGATAGTCGTAGTGTTTGCTAAAATCAGAACTGTAATGGGATCACAACTGCTAATTTTAAAGAACCTGACATAATTTCTTAATGTTTCTATACTTGATTTTATTTATGCATTGTATAAATCTACCATTTTTGCAGTAATTGCTAACAATTGTGATAAGCAGGGACATTATTGTGGTGGTCAGTTTTCAGTCTCCATTCAGACTGCAAACTTTGGACAATCGTCAGCTGACCAATGACCTGAATTAGTTCTACTGCAGGTTTGACAAGCAGAAACGTAAACCCTGGTACCCCCTCCCCCCCCCCCCCCCCCCCCCCCCCCCCCCCCCCCCCCCAACCAACCACACAGCCAGACACCAGTCTGCAAAGACTGGACCCTTCTACCCCCACTCCTCCCCATTCACCACTTTACACCTACTTAAAGCAAGACTCCAGTCTGAAAAGACTGGACCCTTTCCTACCCACCCCACACCAATCACCACTTCACCCCCAATTACCCCTCCCCTCCGTGCTGCACAATATCATTTCTCCATCATAAACAATAAAAAATAGAGGAGGTGGAGAGGCTGTTGAGAAGACAGAAAAGCCGGAAATCTACAGGACCAGACAATGGTTTCCCCTCTACTGTCAGGCTCTGTGCCGAACAACTGGCACCGGTCCACACAAACATTTTCAACCAGTCCCTGCAAACCTGTACTGTCCCTGCCTGCTTCAAAGTCTCCACTATTGTCCCTGTACCCAAAAAGGCAAGGATTACTGGTCTTAATGACTACAGACCTGTCGCACTGTCGTCTGGAAGACCCTTGAAAGGCGTGCTGGTGGCTAAGCTGAAAAATATCATGAACCCCCTGCTGGATCCTCTGCAGTTTGCATATCGAACCAATAGATCTGTAGCTGCCTATCAGATCTGTAGCTGATGCAGTCAACCTGGGCCTTCACTTCATTCTCCAGCACCTAGACTGCCAGGGGACCTATGCGAGTATTTTGTTTTTGATTTTAGTTCTGCATTCAACACCATTGTGCCAGAGCTACTACACTCCAAACCTTCTGAGTTGACTGTACCTGAAACCCTCTGTTGGTGGATCACCAGCTTTCTGACAGACAGGAAGCAGCATGTGAGGCTGGGAAAGCACACCTCCGACCAGCAAACCCTCAGCATAGGAGCACCGCAAGGCTACCTACTTTCCCCTCTCCTCTACTCTCTCCACACCAATGACTGCACCTCCACTGACTCCTCTGTCAAGCTTCTCAAGTTTGCGGACGACACAACCCTGATTGGACTGATCCAGGATGGGGAAGAATCTACCTACAGACAGGAAATTACACAGCTGGCATCCTGGTGCCCTTGCAACAACCTGGAGCTCAATGCTCTTAAGAAAGTGGAATTGATAGTTGACTTTAGGAAAGCTCCTCCTCCCCTCACCCCACTCACCATCAACAACACCACAGTCACATCTGTGGAGTATTTTAAGTTTGTGGGAACCATCATCTCCAAGGACCTTAAGTGGGGGGCTACCATCGACTCCACAGTCAAAAAGGCACAACAGAGGATGTACTTCCTAAGGCAGTTGAGGAAGCACAATCTGCCACATGCAATGATGGTCCAATTCTGTACGGCCATCGTAGACTCTGTCCTCACCTTCTCCATCATGGTCTGGTTTGGCTCAGCCACCAAGCACGACATCCAGAGGCTGCAGCGAATCATCCGATCAGCAGAGAAGATTATTGGCTGCAACCTTCCCTCCATTGATGAACTGTACACTGCAAGGGCCAGGAAGCGAGCGGACTAGATCATCTCGGACCCCTCTCACCCTGGTCACAAACTCTTTGAATCACTTCCCTCTGGAAGTCGACTCCGGACTGTCAAAGCTGCCACAACCAGACATAAAAACAGCTTTTTTCCACGAGTAGTTGCTCTACTCAATAACCAAAAATCTGTAGCCTCCTTTTGCTCTGGTATTTTATTTAATTCCCATGCTTAAACAATAATGTTTTATTATTAACGTTTAATATTTTATGTGTCATTCCGAATTGTCGCTACGTCATGTTGTCACTTGTGTGCGGAGCACCAAGGCAAATTCCTTGTACGTGAATACTTGGCCAATAAACATTCATTAATTCAAATAGAATAAACTTTCAGTGATTCCCTGTTGGTAGCATAAAAAGCAATTCCAATTCCAATTAGATCTCCAAATAATTATGAACATGTACTCGCTAGAATTTAGAAGATTGAGGGGGGATCTTATAGAAACTTACAAAATTCTTAAGGGGTTGGACAGGCTAGATGCAGGAAGATTATTCCCGATGTTGGGGAAGTCCAGAACTAGGGGTCACAGTTTAAGGATAAGAGGGAAGTATTTTAGGACCGAGATGAGACAATCATTTTTTACACAGAGAGTGGTGAATCTGTGGAATTCTCTGCCACAGAAGGTAGTTGAGGCCAGTTCATTGGCTATATTTAAGAGGGAGTTAGGTGTGGCCCTTGTGGCTAAAGGGATCAGGGGGTATGGAGAGAAGGCAGGAATGGGATACTGAGTTGGATGATCAGCCATGATCATATTGAGTGGCGGTGCAGGCTCGAAGGGCCGAATGGCCTACTCCTGCATCTATTTTCTATGTTTCTATGTTATAAACCAATCTATATTTGAATTTTACCAAAGACAGAAGATGATTTTGGAGTACTCAATTTATCAGGGTTAAAACCCTAGGTAGACATAAAATGTTGGAGCAACACAGCGGGACAGGATGCTGCCTGTCCCGCCGAGTTATTCCAGCATTTTGTGGAAATAAAACCCATTAATTTCCAGATGAAAGTTAGCTTGCAAGGCACAGTGAAGTACAGATGCACAGATGCATTCTGATGACATTAGCTCCTATGGGCTATCGTATCATTGATTTCCTGAACTTGGATTCATCAGTCTGGGGAAGGGAGAAAAGGCCAAGTCTTTTGAAAGATTAGAAAGGTGATTCATCCAGTCTAATTCTGTTCAAAATGTGTGCTCTCTTCACCATTCAGTTCATTGGTAAAGTAACAGAAAGATTTGAAAGAAACATTGAAATATATTTAAAAGGAATAAGGCAACTATCTGGGTGGAAAAAAGCTACTTCATTTTGTAAATTAATATCACTAATCTTTGCTTTTTCGTGGTAATATTCTCATTCACACACACACACACACACACACACACACACACACACACACACACACACACACACACACACACACACACACACACACACACACACACACACTATATAATCAATTATTACAAAATGAATAGATAAATATAATAAGATTCTCACAGTGCATTATTATGTAGTGCATTATTTAATTTCAAATTTAAGTAGGTTCTAATGAAAGTGAGAGCTTTCTGAATAAACATTTTCTTAACTGCTGTTCATTTATTTCTGTCCATGTTAATTGATTGGTTTCTAATTAATCACTGTTGATTTTGTTGTTAAACATAGCTCAAGCTATCTCTCTTCTGCAGGAAAGGTTTGATTGCAGATATTGATATTTTTATTAATAAATATGAAACATCTCAGTTGTCACCATGAATGATGGCTCTTTTTTTAGAATGCCTGTCCCCCACACAAGTGTTTGGTAGTGGCTATGGACAATGTGAACCCAAGAATGTGTACCCTGCAACAATGTGTACCCTGCTATGCATATTAATGAGAATTTCTAGAATTATGGACCTAAAATGCTTGTATTGGTTTGAGACTAAAAGAAAGCTGAATAATAACTACTAATAATATTGCTCCTTTTTTAGTTTAACACCAAAATTAATGGTATAGCATGAATGATAACATATAATGAAACATTGTGGCAACACTATTTTCTGCCTTCCACTTAACAAATGCCTGGTCAAAAGTCAAGAGTGTTTAATTATCATGTGTACTGTGACCTGTTATCATGTGTACTGTGACAGTAGCTGTTATAGGCACATCAACCTAAACAACATAATGATAAAGATGCAAAGAAGCAGGTCATGATGGTGCAAGCCAAAATATTGTTGTGCAGCTTTAGTAGTGCAAAGCCCATTGTAGTTTGGTGCTGAAATAGGTTGTAGTCAGATTCATAAGGTCATAAGTGATAGGAGTGGAATTAGGCCATTTGGTCCATCAAGTATACTCCCCAGTTAATCATGGCTGATCTATCTCTCCTAACCCAATTCTCCTGCCTGCTCCCCATAACCCCTGTCACCAGTGGCGGACTGGCCAGGGTGTCAGCTTGCCCGATGGCAAGTGGGCCCCTGATGAAGTGGGTCCCCTATATCGTGGGCCCCTGATGAAGTGGGCTCCCTTTGTCTCCTGACAATCAATATTTTTGGACCCAGTCCGTTACTGCCTGTCACCCTTACTAATCAAGAATCTATTTATCTCTGCGTTAAAAATATCCATTGACTTGGCCTTCGCAGCCTCCTGTGGCAATGAATTCCACAAATTCACCACCCTCTGACTACAGAAATCCCTCTCCATCTCCTTCCTAGAGAAACATCCTTTAATTCTGAGGTTATGACCTAGGCTATCCCTCTGGTGGAAACATCCTCCACATCCAAGCCTATTCTTTCAAGATTCTGGAGGTTGATGGGAAGAAGCAAAACTCATAATTCTCCCATAATTGTACTATTATGAAGTTTTCTCTGTTCCTCCCATGATTTTGAATTCTATCTACATATATCTGATGCATGATTCATGTAGAAATAGGAGAACGAACCAAATATGACTTTGTATACAAAGTATCTAGGATAGCAACCCTTGAGGTCAATGAACTTCCCCCTATTACTGAAATCATGCTGACGGTCAAACAAAGAAAAAAATGCTTCACTTTATTTCATTTTTAAACTTTATTTAATCTATGATTAATCAATACAAAATTCAAGCCTTTCAGTGGTTTAGAGCCTGCATTTGTTCTTCATCGTAAGACTGAACTCCTTTGAAGCTTTGTATATGTTCACAGCATGTCATAGAAAAATGACCATGGGTGTGGGAGAAGCAGGGAAATGCTGTAGTGTAACATATCAAAGTGTATGCCTATTCTCTGTTTTGAAAAATCTTGCAAAGGTACAGTTACGTTAAATATAATTAACTAATATTGTCTGTCAAAACAGACTTAAAATTGTAACAGCTGGGTGCCAGTTCTGCTTGAAGCATTCTCAAACTTCAAAACTTCAAGATCAGTCTTTCTCCCTTGATGAATCCCCAGAAGAATCATTCAATGCTGAATAGGCTACTTTTTGTTTTTGAGGTTCTGGAACTAATCAACTTGGCCATCTCCCAGCTTGCAAAAGTAATAACATAAGTGCAAATAACTATGCTAAAACTTGTTTAAATGTAATTTTACAGATTGTTGCAAGTGCTGTGCAATCCTCTTGTTAAAGGGTAAATCCTAAAAAATATACAAGATTTCTAATTCTCTTTTTTTTCCTGGCTAGGTATTGGTACTCCAGATGAATCTGACCAGGTAAGTCCTTTTATTCCTCGCGCGCGCGTGTGTGTGTGTGTTTTTGCAAGATAGTGGAGGAAAAGGGTGTGCACCTGGGTCAGGTAGGGCTTCAATGTTCATACCATTGGGTTGTAAGCTACGTAAGCAAAATATGAGGTGCTGTTCCTCCAGTTTGTGTGAAGCCTTATTCTAGCACTAGAGGAGGCCCAGGACAAAAAGGTCAGCATGGTAAAGGATGCCACATTGGGAGCACCAAACACAGTAGATGAGGTTAGAGGAGTCACATGAACCTCTGTCTCACCTAAGATTGCTAGGGTACCTGGATTGATGTGAGGGAGGAGGTGTAGGGACATGTTGAATAAAGTCATGTTTACATGAAATGGTGTTGAAAACAGCCAGGAAGATTGCAGTGTGCAAAAACCATGCCTGTTGCTTCCAGTGAAGGCAACATACCAACTATGTTGACTGTTAATTTGCACTGTTGAGGTGAAAAGAATACGGTTTCATCTGAAGAGTAATATCGTGAGAGGATCACTTTGCACTTCTTCAAGGGGGTGGGGGATGAATTATATTTGCAGCAGGAGCTGGCGGGTAATCTTTAATTGAATCTGACCTTGGACACCTTTATAAATGAAGCACTGTGAGCAAGAGCACGAGCTTCAAGATTTTCTGAAACTGCTGGAGAAATTCTGTCATGAGATACTTGAGAACCCTTCAATTAAATTTCTCAAAGACAGTGGGAGAAGATACTTGTAACAGTGGAAGGGAAGCATCAAGCGCTGAGACTAGGATGCGTTTCCATATGTTCAGTGACCTTGTGCAGGCTAAATGTTATGTTGCACACAACTAGTCTTGGTCAATGTGTTGCAGCCTATCATTCACCTACCAATCACTATCAATCAGGACCAAAAGCAACATTTGCCTCAAACTCATAGCATTAACATGGATTCAGGCCTAATAGATGCATCTTATACCTCGCTTACACTGTCAACCATTTCAGCTTTGAAGATGGAGATCACTATGACTATGAAAGAAGCTGAGGGTGATGGTGGAAGGTTAGTTTTCAGGTTGGCGGTGTGCCTCGGGTATCAGTGCAGGGCTGTTTGTGGTTTATATCAATGATTTGGATGAGAACGTACACGGCATGATTAGTAGGTTTTCAGATGTCACAAAAGTACTGTAGGTGGTATCGCAGACAGCAAAAATGGATATCAAAAATTGCAGCAGAATCTTGATCGGTTGGGCAGGTGGGTGGAGGAAAGGTTAATGCAATTTGATACAGATAAGTGTGAGGTATTTCATTTTGGGAAGTCAAAGCAGAGCAGGACTATACAGTTAATGGTAGGGCTCTGGGGAGTGTTGTAGAGCAGTGGGATCGAGTAGTGCAGCTACATAGTTTCTTGAAACTGGTGTCACAGGTAGATAGGGTGGTCAAGAAGGTTTTTGGCACATAGGCCTTCATTGGTCAGAGTATTGAATATAGAAGTTGGGAGGTTAAGTTAGGGTAATACTTTGGACAGGCCACATTTGGAGTTCAGTTTTGGGCACCCTGTAATAGGAATGATGTTGTTATACTGAAAAGGGTGCAGAGAAGATTTACAAAGATGTTGCCAGGACTCGAGGGATTGAGCGATTGAGTAGGCTAGGATTTATTTCTTGGAGTGCAAGAGGATGAGGGATGATCTTGTAGAGGCGTATAAGATCATGAGAGGAACCAATAGGGTAAATGCACAGAGTTGTTTACCCAGCGTAGGGGAATCCAGAACCCGAGGACATCGGTTTAAGATGAGACAGGAAAGATTTAATAGGAACCTGAACGGCAACTGTTTCACACAAAGGGTGGTGGGTATATGGAACAAGCTGCCAGATGAGGTAGTTAAGGCATGTACTACCACAATGTTTAAAAGACATTTGAACAGATGCATGGATAGGATATGCCTAGAAGCATATGGGCCAAACGCAGGCAGGTGGGACTAATGTAGATGGGCATATTGGTCGAGGTGGAAAAGCTGGGTCAAAGGGCCTGTTTCCATGCTATGTGACTCAATGTGTAAATAATTAGAGAAAGAAAAGTATGTGAAAAAGACAGATGTAAATATAAGGTATTTTGAATGCCTGTAATATGTACATACATGCTTTTGTTTCAAAAGGGGCATGGGAAGTGGGATAAAATGTTACAGAAGATATTAAAACTAAAGTTCGGTTGTGCAAGTTGTGCACAGAGTAAAGATGGATTTTTATAAAAACTTAATCCTGCCGGTCCTGGTGAGATCCTCTGCTGCTCCCAGGTCCAGGGAACAACTCACCTGGCCTCCTGTGTTCCTTCCACATTGTCTAAGAGTAAATTTAAATTACCGGGACATACATCAGCCTCACCAGAGTGGACAATCTGCCTTCTGATAATCAGTTACTTAACTTGCAGTACCGAAGATGATGATTTTGGTATTCAGCCATCGTAAGTTCCCCTCTGCCTTTCAAATAATTTGTGCTGCTTTTTAATATTAACAATCCCATCACATATTCCTTCACCCAAGAACTGAGCGTAGTATATGGAGAACAAACGCCCAGAGCACATCCCTGGTATAATGAGGAATCATCACATAAAAGGAAGATACCCCTCATTGACTTCATTGGTCAAGTAAAGTTTGACAGCTTGTACACTGTACGCTTAATACATATGTTCTATAAAATAACAATACAATTTTATTTCCTGTAGAGCAACATATGTTTTGCGCAGTTTTGCACTGACTAATAAAATATTTATTGTTCTGTAACTGCTGCAACTCATGACAATGAGCCAGCTCATAGAGAGTTGTTGAGGCCCATGACTCTTTTATTTTCTTATAAAATCTTATCAATGTGGATTGTGTTTTTTTCCAAGTAAATTCCAGTGTCGCTTCTTGCAATTTGTGTTTTAAATAGGAAATTCAATCATGAGAGGCCACATTGAGTAAAGATGCACATGACATCAGAAAATCTGAAATGAGATGAAAATTAAATTAGGCAATGTGTCAGGATGATGAAATGTTTGGAGATCAGGAATTACAAGCAGATATTTGGATATTAGTCCATGCTCCCATTTGAATGAACTTCCCTACAGAAATTTCCGTACAGATTTCCCTACATTTTTCCAAATCTATACATTGTGAAATCAAAATGATTAATAGAATGCAATCAATGTAAAACTTGGACAACTTCTGAATATATTACCATCAAATTTTAATTCATGCTTGTAGGTAGTGTTTGAGCATTTATCAAAATGGCATTTAGCTATTTTGAACTGGATAAGTTACAGAGGTTGTTACATTTTATCTCTTAATTGGTTGCTGGTATGTTTATCGGCAGCAATATTACTTGCCTTTGGAGAATTAATTATATCTTGACAGTTGCTATGATTTATGATGTCCTCACTTGCCCCATATGCATCAATGATTAAAATGTGAAAATAAAAAATCTTTCTTTTCAGGCAAGGAGAAATATTTACCAGATTTTAAATTAGTAAACCTGCCGAAATGTAAGAAATATTAGAATATTTTTTCCATATTGTGTCCCCTAATATTTTGGGAATATCAATACTATGGACAGATAATTTGAATGCTAATATCTTGCAATTGATTTCCGTATTTGAATTTTTTTGAAATTCCTCCTCCTTTAACACCAATCCATTCTCACATTTTAGTCATTCAATGGGTTTTGGTAAAAAGTGTTAATTACTTGCACCCTATGTTAATGCAGATACGTTTTCTAGAACAATGCTACATGCATTTGGAGTAGATCTTTGCCAGGAAAAAAAAAACTACCATTATCAGAATTTGTGTTTGGGTTTTAAGGAACAGGTTGATATGGTGTCTATAGAACTAGGTTCGCAACTGCCTTTTCCTCAGATGTACTGGTGCACTGACAGTGATGGTGAATTTCACACTCTTTGTCAACCTTCACTATAGAACCCTACCCAAGGAAAATGTCTCTATGGCTTATAACTCATAGCCACTCATGTCCAGTAACATCCATGTTAATCTTCTCTGTAGTTTAGAAATACAGCATGGAAACAGGCCCTTCGGCTCACCGAGTCCGCACCGACCAGCGATCCCCACAAATTAACATTATTCTGCACACACTGGGGACAATTTACAATTATACCAATCCAATTAACCTACAAACCTGTACGTCTTTTGAGCGTGGGAGAAAACCGAAGATCTCGGAGAAAACCCACACAGTCACGGGGAGAACGTACAAACAGCATACAGACAGCACCCGTAGTCGGGATCGCACAGGCGTCTTCGGTGCTGCGAAGCAGCAACTCTACCGCTGCCCCACCGTGCCGCACCAGTTGCACTCTTTCCAGTTTAATGACATCCACTTGCTGGTATCCAGCACTGCATGCTGCACTCCCATGTGTTGTCTCATCAACGACGTACACATTTGTATCATGACATCCCAACTCCTGTATTCAATGCCCCGACGAGTGAAGGCAAGTGTGCCAAATGTTTTCTCCACAGTCTTGTCTATCTGTGTCAGTACTTTGTTCTGTTGCACTTGTGTACTGCATTAAATTCCCCAGTGTTGAAGCATCGTAGAATTGTGCTCAGTGGATACATTTGAAGTTTGGAAAGCTTAAATTGAAAAGTATATGTTCAACACATGCACATCATTACACATCTGATGATAATTGTGACCTTTAGCAAATTATCAATTAAACCTTTTGAAACATTTTAATGCATGGTAGCTGTAAAGGAGATAATGCACACTCCATGCAATGTTTTTATTTGGTTTCTGATTCCTTTTTCAACTGGAGATCTAAATCCAATTGCTAATTTTATATTTCTTTATTACGCTGAGTTTTGACCTCAAGAATGCTTGCATATTTATTTGAAATATAATTTATAGACTAGCAGTGCAGCATAGCTATATCTTACAAATCTTTTTGTTAAAGAAGAAGCATTTAATGTCTGTGGGTAATCTATTTACTATGGTTGGGTTTTAATTTCTACATTCGGATGATATTTATCGCAGCAGTTAATGTCATTCAAAGCCACTGATAAGGAGTTTTTGCTTTAAATACTTTTGCATTTAGCAGTTTGGAAACTAAATATGCTGAGAAGGACATAATATGTGATAAAAGCCTTTCTGGAATTACTTGTGAGCTGATGGGGGGGGCAGGGATCTTTCTCAAAATTTGTCAGGGAAGCCCATTTCCCTTCCAATGAATAACCACCTATTCTTCACAATCTGTTGTTAGGGTTTAATAAGATCTTTATTTGATTTTTCTATTCTAATCTCTCTGCCCAACGTTCTGTTTGATATCTCCTCTATCCTAACCCAATGACGGCCTCCCTTAACTTTCCGTTCACAATTTCTCAGTAATAATCTTTCACTACTACTTCAGTATTTCTCAATGATGCCCATCAGAACTTCCCTCCTGTTCAACAGCTCAATATTCTGTACAGAGAGCAACGGCATAGAAAGAAACTTCTGGTTCCAAGTCCATTCCAACCACCCACTCGCTGTAATCCTGTATTAACCTCATGTTTTATTTTCCCCAAATCCCACAAGATTTTACCACTCACCTACCCACAAGAGGGCAGTTTAAAATGGCTAATTAATCTACCAACCTGCGTGACTTTGGTATGTGGGAGGAAACTGGAGCACCCGAAACAAACTAAGCAGGCACGTGCCGTGAGTGATTACTCAGGGTAGGCAGTCAGTCGGCTTTAAAAAAAAAACTTAAACTGCGCATGCGCAGATTGTTCTCTCCGTAAAAATAAAAAATTAAAATAAAGACAGTAACAATTCAATTTGCCGGCAGAAGGCGCTGAGGTGGCGGCCGGTTCCGCTCAAAGCCACCCGAGCTGCTACTTCCCCCCCCCCCCCCCCCCCCGCCTCAATGCGGTGGCTCCATGCAAGAAGCGTCGCTGGTGGGTTACTGACATGATCCAGATCCCCTCCTTCACAATGCTCCCGCCCCCTCTGCAACTTTACCCCAGGACAGACTCCCCAAACGTTGTGAAAGGAACTCCTCCCACCCCGGGAAATACGGTATTTAAAAACATATAGCACCAAGAAATGTACTTACCACATTATTGGTACACAAACGGCATTCTACTCTCTTTGTTTCCTAAGATATTCTTCAGATAATGACAATCCATATTTGAAAAACCCGGCAAGAAACTAGCGCTGCGCAGGCGCATTAGGCTGCTGCGCCTGCGCAGTACAGCAAAGGCAGAATTTCAGCTGCCTTCAGCCCCGCTTGTCATTGACGACTTGAAACAGCACTGACGGCACGTGGGCTGCACAGACCTTCGCGTGTTGCAAGTGCTGCAGTTGAAAGGCACGGAGAATTATGCCTATCTAAGAGATCGATCTCTTAGATAGGCATAATTCTCCCATGCCTTTAATATTTATACTTAGTAATTACCATTTCATAATATTAGTCAGGGTAGGAAGTACCTACCTTGCCTACCTTGATGGCATGTGCCTGAAACCTAGGCAGGCTCAGGAGAATGTGCTAGCTCCACACAGACAGCATCTCAAATCAGGATTGAACCCGAGGCTCTGGCAGAATAAGGTAGTGGCTCTACTAATTAGCCACTGTGCTGTAAACTATTCTGGGCTTCATGTGATGTAATCGTCCAATGACTCCATTCACAAAACTGTAGAGAAATGTTTGAGAATTGACAAAGCCATACCCCTATTTTGTGTTGCCTGTGAAGATGTTCAAAATACATTAAAAGTAAAATGAATGAATAAAACAAAAATATTAATTTGCTTATAATAAATTAAATATAATCAACCAAAACACGTGAACATAAACATTACTGCAAATACAAATGATTAAAATGTATCTTATTGTATTCTTGCCTTTTTTTCTCAATGTGGTGCAATGCCTTGGTTTGCAATATTTTCTCTTGGTGTTGGAACTTCAAGTAGATTCTCTGGAGTCCGTAGCAGAACACTTGGCTCATCTATTAGCAAGTTCAGGACTTCTGTACTGAGTATATGTAAGCCTAGGGCCAACAGATTTGGGGACATTGAGGGAAAATGGGTGATTCTTTCAGATGTTTTTTTGAGATCTGAACATTGCTGAAGACTTATTTTAATAGTATATGCAGTGTAATTTTCAATGGTTTATGCTGTACATGTGCTTTATATTTTTCGGGTATGATTGCTTGTTTTAACTTTAGAACACCTCCTCATCAATTTGCCACATTGATAAATCTGCACAAAGGCTGCATGGATTTAATGATTAAATTATGTATTTGGTTCAGGTCAGGATAAAATAATAATTACATATATTCTGCAAGGGATTTCTTGTGTGAATTCCTTGTCACCCCATGAATGTTATCTCATAAATAAATTATAGTATCTTGGGGAATTCTCTTTGGTTATTGATACCTCTATTATTACGCTCATTGTTTCCAATGACATTCCACTCATCAGGGGTTTGACCAATGAAAGAAATGGGTTTGAACTTTAATTGGTGGCTTAAATTACAGCACGATGTGTAGTATTAACATGTCTTACCAATTACCGTTGATAGAATTCGAATTATATCTTTTCAAAGCTTATAAATTTTAAGAAACTAGATCTTGATATCAAATGGAGCAGCAGTGCGTTCAACTGGATCCCCGTCACTTACACTTACCTGAGCAAATATCAGTGCATCAGAGGGATATAAAATATCCAGTTTGTAGACCAGTTTCATTCAGCCATATTGCGACTTCATAAATGACAGGAGCTGAATTAGGCCCATTGTCTACTCCGCCATTCAATCATGTCTGATCTATCTTTTAACCCCATTATCCTGCCTTCTCCCCATAAACCCTGGCATCTGCTTGCTTGCCATCTGGTTTAGCTGCTCCATTGCCAATCTTCTATTGCTGAGGGTGTTTGAGACACTGAAATAAATTCCAAGGACATTTACAAATCCAGAGAGGGAAGTGAAATTGTCCTAATGAGGAGTCTGCTGCCTCCAGATATGTATTATATTGGCATTGGCATCAGCATATCTAATCAGGTTCTGTCTGTTTTTAAAGCTGGCTACTTTTATGTACAATGACCATGGATTTATTTGTGTTTTTGTTTAAGGATCTGCGGGCTTACAATTCGTCACTTGTTAGACCCCGAGTGGTTGGAGAGTGGGTTGGTCGTGAGGAAACTGATGCTGACCCGTTGGCTGCAGAGATGCTACACCCTCCAGTGCCCAGAATTAAGGATGAAACTGAAGAGGCCCACAGCTCTGGAAGGTAAACATCGGCAAAATATAAGCAAGGGTAT
This sequence comes from Leucoraja erinaceus, assembly GCF_028641065.1. Classification (NCBI taxonomy): domain Eukaryota; kingdom Metazoa; phylum Chordata; class Chondrichthyes; order Rajiformes; family Rajidae; genus Leucoraja; species Leucoraja erinaceus. Next base: position 61,948,782 of record NC_073380.1, read on the forward strand.
CAGTGCTTGATATTTCTTCTTGCTCCCATTCTTGTTAAATCTATTAACTGCCTATATTGCTTTATTCTCGTGGCAATAACCATCATGAATATCATTAGCGTCACAATTTAAATAGTTAGCTAATTATCTCTTAGATAGAATACTATATTCTTGCTAAGGTTTACCCAAGGCAAATACTTTAAAGTGCAAAGAGCTTGGAAGGAAGTGTATGCTGACTACTCCATACTTCTATGTTCTCCCAATGCTTATCTTGTTCCATTGGCTGATGTTGGTCAGCTTGTGCCATAACCTGCCATGTATTATGTATTGCATGGTTCCAGACTGTGCCATGTGATTCACCTGAAATGTTCCCACAGTTCAAAATGTATTTCTGTTTTTAAATCTATTTGCATTCATGGTAAATGCTTTTGGAATATGTTAGTTGGGTCATACTTGTAGATAATCATTGGTGAGATGATGTGATGTACAATTGATTGATATTTGTATTAAATTTACATGATAAAATTTAAATCCTTTCCCATGGGTTTGTTCCCCCCCCCCCCCCCCCCCCCCACACCCGACTATCCCAGTGCTATCCTTTGGAGAGCAAAGGATCCAAAGAATAGATTTTACTTGGATTCTAATGTCCATAAACAAGATTACCAAAAACTCGGTTGTTCATGTATGAAAAAATGATATTTTATTTTACCACCTTGCACCAAGCCCAGTTCATCCATTACATTGATCCTTACAGGCCAATACCAACTCCCAATTAATAAATATCTTTATTTTAATATTTTCATCCTTATTTTCACATGTACATGGTCATTGCCAGCTCTCCGACACACCTGTGTTTCTCCGAGTCTGGAACGTTGTGCACACCAAATTTGTTCTCTTCACCATTGCTCGATGTTCCGGGACCCTAAGTTCTGGAAATTCCCCAAAGAACTCTGTTTCATTACCTTCCCTTCCGCCTATAACATACAGCTTAAACTCTATTTCTCTGCCCTGTGCCTGAAACTGAAATGGAGATGGAAATGAAATGAAAATGCAATGAGCTGTTTGGAATGCCCTGTGCCTGAAACTGTAATGGAGATGGAAATGAAATGAAAATGCAATGAGCTGTTTGGCCTGCCCTGTGCCTGAAACTGAAATGGAAATGAAATGAAAATGCAATGAGCTGTTTGGCATGCCTTGTGCCTGAAACTGCAATGAAAATGGAAATGAAATGAAATAAATGCAATGAACTGTTTGGCGTGCCCTGTGCCTGAAACTACGATGGAAATGGAAATGAAATGAAAATGCAATAAGATGTTTGGCCTGCCCTGTGCCTGAAACTGCAATGGAAATGGAAATGAAATGAAAATGCATTGAGCTGTTTGGCCTGCCCTGTGCCTGAAACTGCAATGGAAATGGAAATGGAAATGAAATGAAAATGCAATGAGCTGTTTGGCCTGCCCTGTACCTGAAACTGCAATGGAAATGGACATTAAATGAGAATGCAATGAGCTGTTTGACCTGCCCTGTGCCTAAAACTGTAAATTAAATGGAAATGAAATGAAAATACAATGAGCTGTTTGGCCTGTACTGTGCCTGAAACTGCAATGGAAATGGAAATGAAATGAAATAAATGCAATGAGCTGTTTGGTGTGCCCTGTGCCTGAAACTGCACTGGAAATGGAAATGAAATGCAAATGCAATGAGATGTTTGGCCTGCCCTGTGCCTGAAACTGCAATGGAAATGGAAATGAAATGAAAATGCAATGAGCTGTTTGGCCTGCCCTGTGCCTGAAACTGCAATAGAAATTTAAATGAAATGAAATGAAAATGCAATGAACTGTGTGGCCTGCCCTGTGCTTGAAACTGCAATGGAAATAGAAATTAAATGAAAATGTAATGAGCTGTTTGGCCTGCTCTGTGCCTGGAACTGCAATGGAGAATTAAATGAAATGAAAATGCAATGAGCTGTTTGTCCAGCCCTGTGCCTGAAACTGCAATGGAAATGGAAATGAAATGAAAATGCAACGTGTTGTTTGGCCTGCCCTGTGCTTGAAATTGAAATGGAAATGAAATGAAATGAAATGAGTTGTTTGGCCTGCCTGAAACCACTAATTTCAGCCCACAAGGCCCCTATTCGCCGAGAAACCAGTACCTTTTGCCCAAAATGCCCGTATTTATCCAGGAGGGACATTTTGGCCACCAGGCCTGAGTGACTGAGCTGCCAACCCAAGAATCAATTCGGCTCACAATGTCCATACTAGCACTCTGCAAACCTTTCCCTTCGGCCCACAACACCCATACTAGTGGTCCAGAAAGCCCTTCCCTACTTGCCACCAATATTGGAATTGGTGGAGAGGTGGAATATTGTGTTCGGGGACCAGGCCTCCCATGTGAATATGTGACCCAAGGGGTCCCACTTAAACTAATCTTCTATCTATATTACTAAAAGTCTGATCTTGACCACTTCCTGTTGATCTGCATATTGATTTTAGAAAAATCGCTGCCACTTACAGCTGTGATTTTCGGCCATGTTACTCAGACTTCCTCCGCTGCACAGGACAAAAGGATTTTTCCCGTCGATGAAAAATAAAAGAGTTATTAGTGTTTAAAAAATGTTGAGATGCTCTCTCCTGAAGGCCACGCCCCTTCCAGAGGGATAATAAAACCCGGAGGTGTTGAGTGCCTCAGTCAGTCTCTGCGAGATGGGGGGAGCGAGAGGGTCATGTCTCTCAGTCTGAGCTGTGAATAACATTGAACACATGTCTACTAAACTGTGAGTGGTTTTACGGACCTGTCAGTGCCCATAATGTGGTTTGAAAATATAGTTTTGAAATGCTAAAGCTGTGTTGCCTTTGGTTTGGAAATGTTAAAGCTGTGTTGCCTAATTAAAGTTGCCTTGCCTAATTAAAGTTGCCTTGCCTAATTAAAGTTGCCTTGCCTAATTAAAGTTACCTTGCCTAATTAGTTGCCTTGCCTAATTAAAGTTGCCTTGCTTAATTAAAGTTGCCTTGCTTAATTAAAGTTGCCTTGCCTAATTAAAGTTGCCTTGCCTTCTATATATAATTAAAAGTCTAATCTTGACCACTTCCTGTTTGCGCTTTATATTGATTTTAGAAAAAGCGTTACCACGTATGGCTGTGATTTTTGGCCATCTAACTCAGAGTCTCCCTCCGCTCATCGGGTGCTGAGGATTTTTCCCAACGATGAAAAAAAAAAGTTATTGTTTAGAAAATGTTGAGATTTTCTCAACTGTCAATCATGCCATGAAGGCCACGCCCCTTGTGGTGGGAGGGGGTAGGGGCGTGGCCTTCATAAAACCCAGAAGTGTGGGCGTGGCTGAGTCTCTGCAAGATGGGAGAGGTAAAGACTCGCTGCCTTTAGTGGCCTTGCACCCTGCTTGAAGCAGTAAGAAACTGCACTTGAATTTGGTGACCTTGCACCCTGCTTGAAATGGAATTTCAAGGAATAGCCATGAGTCAACTGCCAGCCCACCAGCCCTGAGTGAGTGAGCTGCCAGCACAACAGGCTTGAATGACTGAGCTGCCAGCCCAATAATCCATTCAACCCACAATGTCCGTACTAGCCCTTTGGAAACCAGTCCCGTCAGCCGACAACATCCATACTAGCGCTCCAGAAAAGCTCCCCCACCCCCCACTGGCCACGAATATTGGAATTGGTGGAGAGGTGGAATACGGGGCTCCCGTGTGCTGCTGGGACCCAACGGGTCCCACTTAGTCTAGTGTATCATACATAAAATCGATTGCACAAAATTAAGTGTTGATTTTAATGCAGAAAATCAGGTGGATTTGGGCTGCGAATAATACAAAAATGTTAAGAGTTTAAAAGTTTTGTGACCTGATCGAAACTGCCCATGTTAATCTTGTGTGACTGCAACTCTTGTTGCTGTACAGACAACCTAGAGCTCAATGCTCTTAAGATGCTGAAATTGATTGTAGACTTTAGGAGACCTCCCCCTCCCCTCCCCCTAGTTACCATAAACAACACCACAATCACATCTGTGGGGTCTTTTAAGTTCCTTGGAACCATCATTTCTAGGGACCTTAAATGGGAGGCCATCATCGACTCCACAGTCACAATGGCCCATCAGAGGATGTACTTCCTGCGGCAGCTGAGAAAACGCAATCTGCCACAGGTAATGATGGTCCAATTTTATACTGCCATCATAGAATCTGTCCTCACCTTCTCCATCATGGTCTGGTTCGGCTCAGCCACCAAGCATGACATCCAGAGGCTGCAGCGCATCGTTTGATCAGCTGAGAAGGTTGTTGGCTGCAACCTCCCCCCCCCCCCCCCCCCCCCCCCCACCACTGACAAACCGTACACTTCAAGGGCCAGGAAATGAGCGGGCAAGATCATCTCTGACCCCTTTCACCCTGGCCCCAAACTTTTTGAAACACTTCCTTCTGGAAGGCGACTCCGGACTGTCAAACCCACCACAGCCAGACTTAAAAACAGCTTTTTGCCACTGTGTATCATGTTGTTACTTGCAAGCAATGCACCAATGCAAATTCCTTTTATGTATACATATTTGGCTTATAAAATTTATTTCATTCATTATCCTCTCCATAACCCTACGGGTTTACAAAGGCTCTCTGGTTTCCTCCCACATCACAGGACCCTGCTGGTAGGTTAATAGGTAAATTATTCTATGCGGGTAAGTGGCTAGAGAATCAAACAGGAATTGAGAAAGAGTTTCAAGGTGATGGGGAAATGAGAAGAGGGTCTTCTGTTAGAAATAATGTGCGGCTATACATAGAGAAAGCACTTCTTTTTGGCACACGGTATATTTTGGAAGATGTTTGAACTGCCTTTCAAGAATTAGACTTAGAATTAGATTCCTTTATTGTCATTCAGACCTTTCGGTCTGAACGAAATTATGTTGCCTGCAGTCATACACAGAATCAATAATAACAAAACATCCAATAAACACAAATTAAACATCCACCACAGTGAGTTCACCAAGCACATCCTCACTGTGATGGAGGCAAAGTCTTAGTCTCCGTCTCTTCCCTCATTGTTCTCCCTCTGCACTGAGGCGATTGATCCAGGCCGAAGATGCCGTCCTCCAGTCCAGCGGATCTCCGTGGTGATGTTGTCGCCGCCGCCGAAAGCCGGAACGCCGTCTCCGCTCCGAGACGGCCCGCCACAGCATCAGCTCCGGGCAGCCGCCCCAGCTCCGGGTCCCGCAGTCTCCAATCCGGGCCGCCTCCCCAGCTCCGGGTCCCGCAGTCTCGGCAAGAGTTGTCAAACTACCAAGCTGGGTTCTGCAATGTCATGGAGCAACTCTTTAAACAGCAAGAAAAGCAACAACTAACGTAACAGACTCGTTTTATTGAGACTGTTCCATGACAATGGTTGTGTAAAATTTTATGCTCCAGTTTATATTGCTACAGGGGGAAATGGGTTGTGTGAATAATGACACTATTAGCTGCACACAGGTGCACTAACATGGATCATACACAAAAGTGCCTGGTCTAACTTTGGATTGATATAGTTTCCCTTGGAAATCGTCACCAGCCCAGTCTACTCCAGACACAATCAAGTTGTGTGCAGTTAGTGATTAAAAAAAAAAAAGACTAAACAAGGAGTGTTTGGTTTGTTTCTTACCCATTAAATTTTTGGTGATGGGTTATAATTTAAACAGCCACATCTACAGGCCAATTTCCACCCACCCCCCCATCACATGCTTCCCCCCAGTTTCCACCCGACCCCCACCCCACATTAACATCACATGCTCCCCTAAATTGAGCTTCACTGTACCTTAATTGGTACATGTGACAATAAAATGCTTTTGATCCTTTGACCATCCCCCCCATCCCCCCATACCCCTCCCCCCCACCCCCCCCCACCCACCCAACCCCCCCCCCCCCCCCCCCCCCCCCCCCATACCACATACCCCCCCCCCCCCCCCCCCCCACCCATCCTGTACTCCCTTCAGGTATGTCGGAATGTCATAGCAGTAGCATAAAAGGACCGCTTATCAACCAAAACACTTATGTATCTTCCGTTCATTTGTTCTAAGGTAGACACAAAATGCTGGAGTAACTCAGCTGGTGAGGCAGCATCTATGGAGAGAAGGAATAGACGATGTTTCGGGTCGAGACCCTTTATATATCTCTTTATATTACCGTCTACATCTCTCTCTTCCCTTTCCCCTGACTCTCAATTGGAAGAAGGGTCTCGACCCGAAGCATGACCCAATCCTTTCCTCCAGAGATGCTGTCCAACCCGATGAGCTACTCCAGCCTTTTGTGTCTATCTTCGGTTTAAACAAGTATCTGTAGTTCCTTCCTACACTGTGTATCTTTAAAGATAAGAATTGGGCAGAGTCAGGCGGCATAGAGTGAAGGGTTGGAAAGGAAATAGAATGGCCTGAGCTCTTGCCATTCTTTGCCATATCTTTGCCATTAAGTTCTCTAGAACTTTGAAGTCTTTATCTCAAAATGTCCAATTTCCAGTGTCGACATGACTAGAAACTCTCTACAGCAAGTTGTTATAAAGAGGCTTTTCCCACCTTCATCAATCTAATTTTATCAGCTAGTAGTAGATAGCTCAATTTTTGCTGTAAAGATTAAAACATGTAACATATTTGCTCTTCAATTTCAATGCTGAGACCATGTTAATAGTATAAAAATAGTGACGTTTACTGTGCTTTCATCAACAATAAGCATTTTTTTGTGTGGTTTCATTTAGCAGTTGATTTGGATCACATGTTGCAAGCATTTAACATTTAAAACTGACATATTATTTCTAAAATGGTCTTGCAGCACAAAATTGGAGCAGAAGAGTAAAGGCTTGAGACAACAGCAGCAACAGCATAAGAAGCTTTTAGCTGCAATGCTGTCCCAGGATTCATTTGACTCTGTGCACAGTGCAACACCATCAGTGGCTGAAGAGGACATTGAGGATGAGGATGATGCCATGGAATTACTGGGTAAGACATTTGGTGCTTTCTTATTAACACACAATCCAGGGCACCTTTTCACACGTGTTAAAATGCACAGACAACTCAGGTAAGCACAACTCAGATCCACATGTTCTACATTATTAGTGCTTTACAAGAGACTATCTTTAAACACACCATGACTGTAGCAAATTACTAAATTTTGATCACTATATCGTAAAATTATATTGTGAGATTAAAAAAATGAATGTACTGCAAGTATATTGGCAGTTTTAAAGTCCTATCACTGTGTAGAAATGTGAAGTACATGTTAACATTTTGGATGGAAGTAATTTATCAGAACACTTGCAGGAAATGAGGAGAGACCCCATTTAAAACTTGAGTAAAGCAAAGCAGAAATGGGAAAGCAGGTCGATTTGACAAATGCAGCTGTTCTAATTGTACATTGCCAGGATTTGTGATTCATGTGCATGTCTCATATTTAACTTTTTTTCTAAAGCGTGTAATGTGAAGAATTTAAATGTAACTTGCTGTATATTTAATTTCCTGTGTTAATCGCAGTGTTAAAGGCACTTAGGCTAATAATAGGCATTCTGTGATTTTGGGTTAATAGCTAGTCAGCTTTTAAAGGGAGACCCACTTCAATATGAGATTTATGCCGTTTGGTTTAGTTTTGTGCTAGAAGTGTTTTCTGTGTTTTGTGTGCTGGTTCTTTGATATTGAAAGTAAGAATCTATCTGGGAATACTTGTGGTTGTTGCAGTTATAAATTTAAAAATTGCATACACTCTTTTGTGTTATTTGAAGTTGATGAAAATTGGAAATAAAGAGATCATATTGTATGAAAGGCAAAATGCCAACAATACTAATATAGAAGACGATGTATTATAGATGGAAATGACCTGGATGTGAAAGTTGCAATAAGACTACATTGCTGGGGGATACTGACAGATTTATCCAGAAAATAGCCTCCTTGATATTTTTAAGCATTTGTTGCTTCCAAGTTGCCACACGGAGATTACTTTTATCTGTAGTCTCCGGATGCAATTTTTTTACAAAGGAAAAGAAGTTCATTGTTTGACCATATGAGAAAAACTGCATTGAAACAAGTTTTTGCCAAGTCCAAAAGGATGTGATAATCCAATACTGAATGTGTAAATGTTTGGTACTAAGTTTATTTGAGCCTTTGTTATCTGAGGCTACCTTTACTCACTGAAGATAGACACAACATGCTGGAGTACTTTGTGGGGTTTGAAAAATATCAAGGTTGTTTGGTTGTTTTGTTGTTTGTCTTTTGCACAAAAGTCCGCGAGCATTGCCACTTTCATTTCACTGCACATCTCGTATGTGTATGTGACAAATAAACTTGACTTGACTTGACTTGACTTGACAGGCCAGGCAGCATCTCTGGAGAAGAGGAATAGGTGACGTTTTGGGTTGGAACCCTTCTTCAGTCTCAACATTTCGGGTCAGAACCTGTCTGAAGAAGGGTTCTGACTCGAATTGTCACCCATTCCTTTTCTCCAGAGATGTTGCCTGACGCACTGAGTTACTCCAGCATTTTGTGTCTATCTTTGGTATTAACCAGCATCTGTAGTTCCTTCTTGCACCTTTACTCACTGTTCATCTGGTGTGTAGCCTTGGTACATGACTAGTTCATGATGCAAATTATTAAAAGTGGAGAATAGTTTCTAAAATTCTTAAAAGTGGAGAATAATAAAATAATTGAATCTAAATTGCTCCAAGCCCCACAAAGCCTAGCAGGCTCATCAGCATGAATCTGAATCTTAATCTGAATCTGAGCATGTATCGCAAATTGACTGGTCAGACTTGTAGAATGGGAGACTTTTCACTGAAGAATTGATAAGCATTTGATGTGAATGGAATATCAAGATAATTTGTATCCAAGGATCCATCATTATTCAGTTTATGTTTACCTGAGCACCTTTGATGTATCCGTTTCTGAACATCATTCTGCTTCCAATGGGATATCCCAGAGATCTACATATCTGTTAAAAGACAGTGGAATGGTTCCAAGATTACACCAGCTTCATTATGAATCATCCTTTGATTAGCTTATTGTTTAACAATTCTACGACTCCATGCTCTAATATTGTTTTTACTTCAGAAGACCTGTTAAAGCATAATTGTATCTGTGTGTGTTTGAGCATGATACAGTTTACCTTAGGGAGAGAGTAGAATGGAAAATACAATATTTTAAGGAACAGAAAAGCAATTTCAACTGAGTGAGTGAATTGGGATCAAAGAATTAGTTAAATTGTCACTGCATAACCGTGCTCCTGCTAACTCAAACTTTACTTGAGCCATTTGTAGTTATGCTTATTTCTTTACACGCTGCAGGTTGAACAAAAGAAAATGTAATATGTCGAATTGAGGCCACATTTCTCCTAAGTACCGTCTATATCTCTCGTCCTTCCTTTTTCCCTGACTCTAAGTCTGAGGAAGTGTCTCAACCCAAAACATCACCCATTCCTTTTCTCCAGAGATGCTGACTGACCCGCTGAATTACTCCAGCCATTTGTGTCAGTCCCTTATCTGATTTCATCTCATTATGGATCCTGACAAAAGATATATATATATATATATATATAATTATATAAATTAAGTTAAGAAAAATCGAAGTGCAATGTCTATTAATTTTAGATAAATTATGTTAAAATGGCAAATATGTTGTTTTAGGTTGGTGAATGTTCAAATGTTGGAGTGAAAATATTAAATGTCTGCTGTGATCCTGGTCCTTATTTCCAGTGTTGTAATTCCTGTAGCAATATAAGAATTAACCTTCTCTTGTTCTCAAATAAATCTTGGATGCAAGGTCCTAAATTTGAAGTTTAATATTTATACCGTGTAAACATTTATAAAACGGTAATGGTGGTAAACGTAGTAGTTAAAGAGTCACTCAGATATTGGAGTCATAAATGTAACAATTTATTGTTCAATCAGTCATGGTGTAATCTTTCGTACAGGTGAAATAGAGTGGATGAATCTCCCTGAGAATCAAAACACTGAGTTTTCTACCTATTGGATGCAATGATAATGCATGACAGACAATTGACAGCCTATCATATGTGTACAAAGAAACTGCAGATGCTGGTTTACACCAAAGATAGACACAAAAATCTGGAGTAACTCAGCGGAACAGGCAGCATCTTTGGAGAGAAGGAATTAGTGACCTCTTGGGCCGAGACTCTTCTTCAGACTGAAGAAGGGTCTCGACCTGAAATGTCACCCATTCCTCTCCAGAGATGCTGTCTGTCCCGCTGAGTTTTGTGTCCAGCTTTTTGTGTCTATCATATGTGATCATTTTTTGGCTTGATGTCAGGTAATATTCAGGCATCACCTTTGGCCCCTTGGCTTATTCTGAAATGGATGGCCCTCCTTTGTTATCCATATTTCATACTCCTTTTGCCTAGTCCATTTATACCTCGTTTGTTTCTCACCAAGTGTTGTTCTCATCCATATAATACATTCTATACTTCTCTTTGAGATCTTGCCATGTTATTCTCCCTTATCATGATTGCATTGCTGTGTTGTGGTCTGGAGCTCTGGAGAGGCTATCAAGGTAGGATTGCAATCTTGTTTACATATCCTTTGCCTTTTCTTTCTTGATCTTCCTCTTCATTGGCCCATACATATTAAAATATCTCATAGCCATGGGACATTCGTATCTGCTTCAACACTATATTCTCCACCCTGGTCTTTTTTTCCTTGCACTATCTGTTGTATTTATGTATGGCTTAATTGTACTCGTGTACAGTATGATTTGACTGGATAGCACTCAACAAAGTTTTCCACTGTATCTTGGTACACGTGACAATAATATACCAGTACCCTTGATCCCTAAGGTCATGCGCCAGCTTTGTATTTGCCTGGAACGCGAATGTTTAAAATTCCTCAAAATATTCTTTTTGGGTGAAGTATAAATTTCCAAGCTCTGAAATAGCTAAGTATGTGGATTGTTGAGCTGCTTGTTTATACTGTAGCTTCTCTCGAATGGCCATCTTGTGGTGATGCACTGAGGAAATGTTAGACCTTCTCAAGTTTTCTTAATGAATTTCAAGGTAAAGATATAATTTCCCCTTGGATGGATTGCTCGGTATAAAGTAAGACTGCAGGCTAAATTATTTACTCACTCAGCGTTGCTTGATATACCATTTCATTGTTAAAAGGATCTTGCTTTTGCAACTGAACTCTGAATTTCTTACAACAGGTGGTTGCAAAATGGTTTAAAATGACCCATTAATATGTAAGATGCTGTATGAATTAAATAGCTTCTATTGGCTTAGAAGGGGTGAAATTACACCAACTACGTTCACTCAGTAGCCAGAGAAGCATCTGAGAAGGCCGTGTATTAGTTATAGAAATTATTGGAGAAAATCTTAAGGGATAGGATTGACATACATTTGGAAGGGTAGGGGGTTGATCAAGGATTGTCAGATCATATTTTGCTATTCTTATTGAATTTTGTGAAGAATAGAGTATTAGTAGAGGGAAATTGGATGGTTCTGCGGTCGAGGAAGAGAAGGAGAGCTTTAAGGCCTTCCTGGTGGGGGATGGAGGTGTAGAGTGACTGAACATCCATCGTAAAGATGACGGAGTGGGGGCTCTGAAAGCGGGTCATTAAAGAGATGAAGGGCATCTGAGGTATCTTGGACATAGATTGGGAGGGATTGGACCGGGGGGATAGGATGGAGTCAAGGTATGTGGAAATCATTTCCGTAGGACAGGAGCAGGCAGAAACAATGGGTCTGCCAGGGTGGTTGTGTTTGTGGATTTTGGGGAGAAGGTAAAAATGGGCTGTGCGGGGCTGGGAAACGATAAGGTTGGATGCTGTGGAAGGCATGCACCCAGAAGTGATGAAATCAGTAATGGTGTTTGAGATTAAGCCTGGTGCTCATCTGTGGGATGTGGCCTACCTTGCCTACCCTGATGGCACGTGCCTGGTCCAAGGATAAGTAAGAGGAGGTGTCTGAGAGTTGTCGCCTGGCCTGAGCCTGGTAGAGGTCAGTGTGCCAGACTACCACGGCACCTCTCTTGTCGGCGGGTTTAATTATAATCTCAGGGTTGCTACAGAGTGTGTGGGGGGATGTACGTTCAGAGGGGGTGAGGTTGGAGTAGGTAAAGGGAGTGGAAATGTTTGGATGGTTGATGTCACGCCGGAAGTTAGCAATAAAGAGGTCTAGAGTAGGTAGAAAGCCATTCTGGGGAGTCCAAGAGGAGGGGGACCGGTGGAGATTGTGTCATCACTGGATTTATGAGGATTCCTTCCCAAAGAAAAAGGCATGGAGGCAGAGGCGACGGAAGAAAAGCTCTACGCCGTGGCGGACCTGGAACTAGTTGAGGTGGGGGCGGAAGGGAACATCAACCATTTTATGTAATCAGTTTACGATGTTTTATCAAATGTTCTTGTTACATGGATATACAGTAATAGCTAATATAGGTTGGTACTACTCTAAGAATTGTATTTTGTGACCAACTGTTCTGTGTTCTTGCAACGTTGCTTAATATAGATTTTGCCAGAGGTCTGATTGTCTGATGAAAGCCACAGGAAGGAATTGCTGTTGCTGACATTCTAACATTTGTCTGTTGATTAAGGTTCTCACAGTTTGAATGCTGACTATTTTTCCCAACATCTTAGAGAGAGATATTGAGGTAGTTACTGGCACGGATCAACGCTCATGTTTGCCAGAGGTATGTTCAGCTTTCTTTTATTGATAGGTTAACTGTTACCTTCACGTGAAATTCCAGTTGGGCCTCAGCAGAGCCAAGACTAATTTTTGTGTTTATACTGGGTAAATTGCATTAGGCTGTAAGTTATTTACAGTTTGTTAGAGGCAACTGTATAAGACCCTTTTGATGGTGATGAGTAACACTTTGACCTTTCACTTGGAATGATGAAGGTAAATTTGATTGGGAAGCCTCATCTGTCAAACATGTCTTGTTCAGGGTTTGTAAAGCCTAGCTTTTCATGGGTCAGAATTTAAAAGCAGAGACTTCAAATTAGGGGGTATGCCACTGAGATTTGTCCATGAATACTGTACATACAAAATGTTAATTTCCAACCCCTATATTTCCCAATTCTTTAAAAATACATGTACCCTCCACCTCCCCTCCAAAAACTTTGTCCATTCTTTCCAGTCTGAAACCCTGCAATCAGGTTTCTACATCTCCATTGGCACTGGAAATAGATAATTTATTTTTCATCTCTCTGAGTCTGAAGCAGTGATTTGGTATTCCACTCCATGTTCCTTCGTCATCTTTGTGCTGGTCAGACCTCACCAGCCTGAATTCATACCCATTGCCAATTCTAGCCCAAACTCAACCCCTCCCACAATTGCCTCTGATGGACCCTTGGATTCCTCCTGATTCTCAGTTGCTTCTATCTCTCGGTGACATTAAGTAAACAGATGGATTAGTTTTAACATACACAGTCACAACTCCAGGCTCAACCTCAACATCACCCCTCTATGTCACTCTTTCTCCAATATACAGCATTAGATGTGCAGGAATCTGCTACATTTAAATGTTGGGATTAATTGAGGTGCTACTTTTCTTTGGCCCTGCCATAGGATGGCACCATGGCACAATTAATAGAGTTGATGCCACACAGCTCCTATGACCTTGGACCAATCCTGACTTTAGGTGCAGTCTGTGTGATGTTTGAAATATTCTGTTATCATTTGGGTTCACTGTGGGTGCTCTAGTTTCCTTGTACATCCTAAAGTTGTGTGGGTTAATGGATCAAGTACAGAATGTTGCATTGCGCTGGTCTGAGGAAATAGATGAACATCTGCAAGACTGCTTTGAGTCAATAGACTGGTCTACGTTCAAGGGCTCAGCGGCCAACCTCAGTGAGTATGCCATTGCCATCACACAATTTATCACTAGGTGTGTAAATTATTGCATGTCAAAGAAGTCAATCCCAGTCTTCCCCAACTAGAATCCATGAATGAACCGTGAAATTCACTGCCAACTGAAGTCAAAATCTGGGGCGTTCAAGTTGCGTTGTACTATCCTCTACAGGGATTCTAGGAACGACCTTTGTAAAGCCATCAGAGATGCTTGGAGACAATTTTGGACTAAACTAGAGTCACTGACTAACGACGTAAACACTGCTTGATTGTGGCAAGACTTGCATGTTCGAATGGGCTACAAAGTCAAGTTGGGCAGAATTGCTGGCAACAACGCATTCCTCCCTGACAAATTCAATGCAATGCAAGCTTCTTTTGGTCAGAAGGTCAATGAAATGATGTCACCTGCCCCCAACAGCCTCGGGTGCATCTAAACCCGAAAATCTATGCCCTTTATTTTAGACTGCTCTACCCTGGGAAAATGACTCTGACCATTCACCTTATTTATGCCCCTCATAGCATTAAATATCACCATAATATCACCCCTCAAACTTCTATGCCCTGAAAAAAGCTCTTCAAACCCTCCAGACCCTGCATCATTCTTGTGAATCTTTCATGCAATCTTTCAAGCTTAATAACATCCGATAGCTACGTGATCATAACTGCACACTTTATACCATGTGTAGTCTTACCAATGTCTTGCACAGTTGTAACCTGACATCATAACTCCTAAACTGTTTTCAAGGGTTTTACCATTAACTGTAAAGGTTCTCCTTACATTTGACTTCTAAAAAGTGCAATAGGCTCGGATTACACTCCATCTGCCATTTCTCTGCCAATCTCTGTTGCTGATCTATATCCCGTTGTATACTCTGGCAATGTCCCTCACTGTAAACAACTCCACCTATTTTGGTTTCAACTGCAAATTTACCCTCAAACCTATCTACATTTACATCCAAACTAAGACACAAAGTGCTGGAGTAACTCAGCGGGTCAGGCAGCATATCTGAAGAACATGGATAGGGATCCAGCAGGGTGTGGCAGACCAAGCGCGTATCCAGTGAAATGCTCATGGAGTCTACATTTGGTCTTGCTGAGGTAGAGGTGCCCACATTGGGATGTAGTTGATGAGGTTAAAGGAACCTCTGTCTCACCTGGAAGGACTGCTGCGATTGCTGCTTGTGCTCGGTCCACCAATATACACTGGATCTCCCGAATGCAAGCCATTTTCGCTCCTCTTCCCATTCCCATACTGACCTTTCTGTGCTGGAACTTAACCATTGGCAGATGCAAACTGTAGGAACAGGACCTCATATCCCGCTTGGGTAGCTTACAAGGTATGAACATTGAATTCTCCAATTTTGGGTAACTAACTAAACCTCCCTTTCCCTTCCCCCTTCCCAGTGCCCTGCCTGAACATGCACTCGTTTTGCTCAAACACCAGCCCCCACCCTCCTCCCTTACCAGTATGTTCAAGAAGGAACTGCAGATGCTGGAAAATCGAAGGTAGACGAAAGTGCTGGAGAAATTCAGTGGGTGCGGCGGCATCTATGGAGCGAAGGAAATAGGCAACATTTCGGGCCGAAACCTTCAGTCTGATCTATTTCCTTCGCTCCATAGATGCTGCCGCACACGCTGAGTTTCTCCAGCACTTTGTCTACCTTCCCTTACCAGTATCCAGGTTTTGTACTGCCCATCTCTTCTTTTCTTCCAACATTCACCTCCCCATACCCCTCCCTCCCCCCACCCACCCCACCCCACCCAGTCTGAAAAGCATGCAGTCTCAAAATATCATCTACCCATGTTCTCTAGAGATGCTGTCGGACCCGCTTTCTTTTTGACATGTATTTTTTTGTCACAGGATTCTTCCTAAAGTTACATGAGGACTTGGAAAGGATCAGTTTGTTTTACAAGTTCTGCTTTTTACCATAGCATTACTATTGTAAATCAATCCCATTCTAATGACCCTGTCTCACGGTACGAGTCCACCCACAAGTGATCCCAAGTGAAAGAAAAAAATCAAACTCGTGGTTGTCTACGAGATTCCAAGTTTGTGTTCACGAGTTTAAACGTGTTCCCACGTGTATGTCTGTTTGCCGTTTACTTCTAATTTCTGCGATGTACCAAGTTCCTCTCCCGAGTTACTCTTGAGCCAACAACGACTACCGACGTGTGGAAAAATCATCACATGGATAAAAATGATGTCATGTTTTTTAAAATTATAAAAAGCCTCCCATGACCATGGACAGAATTGCCCCGATGATCAGCTTCTCCATGTGTCTTATGTAGCTGCATGCTTCTCTTGTCATGTAATTAACCGCTGTGTGTTTGCAAACAAAAAAACAGGTGTTTTACACTTATATACATTACACAGATCAAGGAGTGTGAAATAAAGCTGGCAGCCGAGGTCATGCAAGAAACGGAGGAAAACGGGAAACGATTTTATTCAGCAACTCCGTTCTGGCAGAACATCTATCCTGTGTTAAGAAACCTAACTTTCAGGGGATTTAAATCTTGAGTTCAACTTCTACCTGAATTTAATCGATTTACAAAAACTTTGAAGTTTTCCCGCAGTCCATTTAATTTTTAAATTGTTTTATTTTGTTTTATTTTTTTATTTATTAGAAGCAAATGTACAAGAGTAGAACCAACGGCATATAACATTATATAGTTATTGTACAGCTTCAATTATAACTTTTTAGCTTTGAATTAGAAGAAAAGAAAGGAGAAAAAGTAAGAAAGTGAAAAAGTGAGATGTGCAAAGATAGGACCTCTACACTACCAAAGTAGTGTAGCCAAAGAGTGAATAAAAGAAAGAAAGACGAGAGGAATAGAAAAAATAAAAGGACAAAAAGAAAAAGAGAAAGAAAAGTGGTGATATACCTGCCTCTCATCCCTCACCCAACCCATAATTAGATTTAAATCCAAAGTTGTGTTGTGCCATACTATCCTTGTAAGAAATCGATGAAGGATGTCCATGTCTTGGAAAAATGATCTGGTTTTTCTGCCAAGACAAGTCTAATAGTTTCAAGATGTAGTGTCTCGGACATGTTTATAATCCACATCTTAACAGTAGGGACTGATGTATGTTTCCAAAATTTAAGTATTTGTTTTTTCGCCGTTATTAGGCCATAATTATGGAAACGTCTTTGAAATAGTGATAGTTCAGAACAGGCTTCTGACATACCTAGAGTGATCAGTTCCGTGTCGGGATCCAATTTTATTTTTAGTGTTTTTGAAAAAAATTCAAAAATTCCTCTCCAGAAATTATGGAACTTTATACAAGAGGCAAAGGAATGGGTTATAGTTGCTTCCTGAAGAAGACATTTATCACAAATAGGAGATATATTTGGAAATATCTTATTCATTCAATTTTGAATAATAGAGTCTGTGCAATATTTTAAATTGAATTAACGAATGCCTAATGTTAATAGAACAGTTGTGTGTATATAGAAGGTTTTCCTCCCATCTGTCTTTAAAAACTTTTAGGCCAAGCTCATCTTCCCAAGCTCTTCTAATTACTTCTGACGATGGGGTTTGTATATTTAAAAGGGTGTTGTACAGATATGATATTAACTTGTTTGAATCCGAGTTTCTATTCATACATTCGTCCAGTGTGTCTGGCTACATAGATTGATAGTCTTAGATATATGATTTCAGAAAGTCTCGTATTTGAAGGTATCTAAAATATTGGCTACTTTTCAGATGATATTTCTACTGTAATTCTTGAAATGAGAGAAGAGTTCCCATCTCATAAAGATCTCCCAGTTTTTTAATTCCTAATCTTTCCCAATGCGTGAACGTTTTGCTAAAATAGGCGGCTTGAACGAAGGGTCGTTGGCAATTGGTGAGAGAAGAGATAAATTTCTTAGTTTAAGTGACTTCACTTGTTTTCAGATTCGTAGGGTACTGTGGATAATTGGATTTTTCTCATATAGTGTTTTCTTCAAATTTATTGGAGAGAGAAGAATCGCGCCTACATTAAAAGGCAAACAATCCTGTCTCTCCATTATTAACCATTTTACCTGTTGGTATGTGCTGTCCATCCAATAGATTACGTTTTTAATATTCGTTGCCCAATAATAGTATAAATAATTGGGGAGAGCCAATCCGCCAATTTCTTTGGGTTTACATAGATGTCATTTATGGATTCTATGTGTTTTATAATCCCAAATAAAGTTTGTGATCAGAGAGTCAAGTTTAAAAAAAATAAAAAAATTCTTAGGAAGATAAATCGGTATTGATTGAAATAAGTACAGGATTTGTGGAAGGAAGATCGTCTTTATGGCATTTATTCTGCCTGTGAGAGACATCGGAAGCATTTTCCAAAATTGAGTAAGGGCAATTAGTTTGGTAATTAAAGGCGGAACGTTTGCTTGAAATGGAGAAGTGTATTTTCTAGTTACGTGAACTCCAAGATATTTAATTTTTTTCCGTAGCAATTCTAAAAGGGAATTTTAGAAGGTGTGTCAGATCTTGAGGTTTTATTGACATGATTTCACTTTTGTTCCAATTTATTCTATATCCTGAAAAGGAACTGAATTCCTCTATAAGGTTTAGTATACTTGGAATGTTAACTTGGGAATTGGTGATAGAAAGTAATACATCATCTGCATATAATGATATTTTATTATTGGAATATTTAGTGATATAACTGTGAATATTCGGATGTACGCTTATATTTTCCGCTAAAGGTTCAATCGCGAGGGCAAATAACAGGGTTGATAATGCCCTTGGATAGCTGCAATTTAGGTGAGAGTACATGATTAGTCAGTATTCTGGCATTTGGCTTGGCATATAGCAATTTTATCCATGAAATAAAATTTTCTCCCAACTGGAATCTTTGCAATACTGTAAAAAGATATTTCCATTCTACTTGGTCAAATGCTTTTTCTGGGTCTAATGAAATAATTGATGTCTTCCTTTATTGTTCTGTGTGAATACATTATATTAAACAGGTGTCTCAAATTGTTAAACGAGTGTCTCTTGGGTATAAACCCAATTTGATCAGAATGTATTAATTTATTAACATATTTACTTTATATTATCTTCTTGCCAGGGTTTAGCTAATATTTTCTGATCTGCATTTATCAAGGCAATTGCAGCAATGATAGCATTGTAGCAATGATTGTACAAAAACAAAAAAAAACTTTTATCAAATCATTGCCTATCATTGCTACAATGCAATAAATGGGATTTAAAGTACTTGGCTGTCAAAAAAAGCGCGAAATGTAAAGGTGTTTAAGAAACGGACTGCAGGGAGAACATCAAAGTTTTTGTAAATTGTTTAAATTCAGGTAGAAGTTGCTCAAGATTTAAATCCCCTGAAAGTTAAGTTTCTTAACATAGGATAGATGTTCTGCCAGAATGGAGTTGCTGAATAAAATCGTCTCCCATTTTCCTCCGTTTCTTGCATGACCTCGGCTTGCCAGCTTTATTGTATATGTATTGCATAATGTATATATGTGTAAAATAATAAACTGACCAAGAAGGTCCAGTGTTCTCCCTTGTTAGTTTAGTTTAGAACTCAGCGGGGCAGGCAGCATCTCTAGAGAGAAGGATTGGGTGACGGTATGACGTTTCCAAAATTCTGCTGCGTCGTTACTCCAGCACTGTGTGTTCACTTTTTGTCAACCAACATCTGCCCTTTCTTGTGTATGACATTATTTGTATCCGTGGCAGTTGATTGTCGTTCCCTTCAGTTTCCCAGGGGGTCGGGACGGGACTGGAGTTGGGAGGGAAAGGTGGTAGGGGGGGGGGGGGGGGGGGGTGACTTGGTACGGGAGACAAATGTAGGAGAGGTGTACTGACTGTGTGCGCAGACACTTTGGTAGTGATTGCTCATGGGATTCACTGTCGAGGACTTCATAATGCAGAGAGCATTATAAACAATTGCCGTAAAAAAGGTTTTGTGTGGATCTGGTATATCTGGGTATTGAAGGTGCTTCTGGTCTGCAATGTGCAATAGTCACCAAAATACACTGCATCTTTAGAAAGGAAAAATACAAAACATGTCAATCCCACTGGATAGGCCTTAGTCATGGTGCTATACAACACGGAAACAAGTCGTTCGGCCCAGCTTGACCGTGCCATCCAAGTTGGCGTCTTGGGGTAGTCCTATTTTCCTACATGTGGCCCATAGCCCTCTAAACCCTTCCCATCCATTTATTTGTCGTTAATAACCTCAAGAAAATATTAAGTCTACGTGAGCCTCCTTCAGTTTCTTGGGTCCAACTCAGAGAGAAATCTCCCCCCTTTCCAGGGTTAATCGCTCCACTGTTTATAATGGTCACTGCATTATGAAGTCCTCGACAGTGAACCCCATGGGCAATCACTACCAAAGTGTCTGCCCAGACGGTCAGTACACCTCTCCTACACTTGTCTCCCATACTATGTCACCCCAACACCACCCCCCCCCCCCCACTCTCCCCTCCCCATCTTTCTCTCCCAGCTCCAGTCCCGTCCCGACCCCCTGGGAACCTGAAGGGAGCGACAATCAACTGCCACGGATTGAAATAATGTCCAACACAAGAAAGGGCAAATGCTGGTTGACAAAAAGTGAACACACAATGCTGGAGTAACACAAAGACGCAGCAGAATTTTGGAAACGTCATCCCGTCACCCATTCCTTCTCTCCAGAGATGCTGCCTGTCCCTCTGAGTTAAAGAGTGCCCACGGTAGACTCACAAGCCACTACGGTAAATTCAAGAGCTACTTCGTTCTTACAACGAGTTTAAAAGTTTAACATTTTTGCTTCAAGAGTAAATTTGACTCGTGGAAATCTTTCATCATGTTGAAAGATTTTCCCTTAATCACGTTTTATTCAAGGTATATATTGTCTCTGTGGGAAACTTTAAAGTCAATATTGTGTTGATTCGCATTGCGCTCCTTCCAAAACCAATAAATCCTTTGAGGTGTGCTGCGAAGAGATGAACACAGATCATCCATCTTGTTGGGAGAAGTCAGCATTCCATTCTGTTATTTATTGCTTTTGTTTTGTACCTTTCCAGTAGTTTTATGTAATTTATATTTTGAACTCATGAATCATCCAAATCTGCAGATCCACATTTTCCAAGTTCTTGTCCTTTAGAAGATATTTGAATAATCTGTTTCTTTCCTATGTTGAACTCTGAACTGTGTAACATTGCACACTCACCAATCCTGATAATGTGCTTCTAAACCTTTCTTGTCTTGAAGGTGACTCGGTGGTATAGCAGTTGGTATTGATGCTTCATTGCCCCAGGAACCCTAGTTTGTTCCTGACCTCTGGTGCTGTCTGTGAAGAATTTGGACATTCTCCTGGTGACCTATCTGGGTCCAAATCTGTCCTATCCATGTACTTGACTTACTGTTTATTAAACGTTGGGACAGTCCCAGCCTCACCTAGCTCCTCAGGCAGCTTGTACCATACATTTGTTCCATACATCATTTGTGTGAAAAAGTGACACCTCAGATTCCTAATAAATATTTTCCCCAATGTCCTCTGGTCCTCGATTCACCTACACTGGGCAAGGTGCTCTGTGCATCTGCACAATCTATTCCTCTCACAAATTTATACACCTCTATAAGATCAACTTTCTCAGACAGTCTCGACCTGAAACGTCATCTATTCCTTTTCTGATCTGCTGAGTTACTCCAGCTTTTTGTGTCTGTCTTTATTTTTATTGGTGATAATTATTTTCATTTGAATTTACAACCAATTAAATATTTGCTTGCTACCGGTTTGTTAAAGTATGCATTGATATTCTTTAAGTATTACTTCCTTTGTTCTATATTCAGCTCAACTGTCTTGCACTTTAAGATGTAACTCTGCAGCAATTTGAATTTGTCTGGCATTACCAAGCAGAAATGTAAAGATATAGCATTCAAGCACTTTCTCAGCTTCAATTTCCACAATTTCCATGAAAATTATGGTATGTATAGATTCTATTCAACCAGCTACAGAATGCATGGACAATGCTGATTGATATCTACAGTATTTTTCAGTAGGACAAAGGGAGACTCTACCCTACCCTACATGGGTTATTGGACATGTCTTTGTAGGTCCCAGTGGTGGAGAAGGACAAGGTCAGATGGACAACCTGCACCTGCAATGGGGCAGAAGGTATCAGAGCATTCTACCTCCTCCTTCTGCCATAGCTTGTGTTCTATATGTAACTTTGAGTTCATAATTCATTCCTACTGCAAGTAAAGAGGATGTGTAATAAAACATCAAGGGACAAACTCTCCACAAATCTGGAGAATTCAGGACCAGCCACACCCAAGGATGGACATCTTCCTTCAAAATCAGTGCCACATTGATTCATCACATTGATTCCTGGGATGTGGAGTTTTTGTATTGATAATGATTTAAGGTTGGGCTACTGAAATGAGATGTAGCAGATTCTGTGAAAGAAGATATAAAGAGGCTCTCTCCCAAGTCTGGAAAGTCTGTGACTTGGTGAAATTGCTTCAGTGTAAGGGATTAGCCATTTTAACTAAGATTTAATATATTTCAAATTGGTTATGCTAACTCAGTATTTTTAGTTCCTTATGTCATAGGAGACCATTAGCCCATTGGGTCTATGGTGGCTTAAAGAGCAATCTCATTTTCTAATTTAAAGTGAGCTGACTGTTAGAGTCGCAAAACTTTGGAATCCTTTACTCAGCAAGGCTGTGCATATTTAAGACTGACATTATTGTTTTTTATGCATTCAAGACATATGGGAATTTGGTGAAAAGAGGACATGAGTGGAATGAATGACAATCATTTCATTGCACGACTATATCTGCTATTTCCTTTCGTTATAAGAACCCCAGGAACACAAAGCCTTGATAGAATTATTAATTAAATGTTGATTAAAGCATTGGTGAAGATTTAATAGTGTCCCAGCAAATCTCTAAATTAATTTAAATAATAAATTCTAAATCTCCATTCACAAGGGAGCAGGAATTAAATAGGCTTGAGTTTGAACTATTTGCTTACTTTCAATCAGTTGATCAGTATTTGGTTTATGCTAACTAACAAAATACCATGTAGTCTTAATGAGTGCTGTCAGGCATTTTAAGTGGTGATGGGCAGTTTAACAGACCTGGATGAAACCACCTGTTTCAATGTAGTTGACTTGGATTCACTTGGGCTAGACAGGCTTTCAAGCTGAAGAAGACACGATGTGCTGGAGTAACTCAGCAGGTCAGGCAGTATTCTTGGAGAACATGAATAAATGACATTTCTGGTTCGGACTCTTCTTCAAACTTAAGATGAAGACCCCATCATGGCTTCATCTTTGCCGTTTAACTTTTTCCATGCATTCAGAAAACATAAATTCAGTTTGAAAGGCTAGCAGGTCTTGTGTCAAATAGGACCCGCTACATGGTTGAACAAGTTAAATATAGCTGCGAAAATCAGATCTGGGAGCTAGGCAGCAATAATTGCTTGTATTTGGATACATTCTAGGATTGCTTACGATTCATCGTCTTTATTTCCACTGCTTCTTCACCTTGACCTCTAACAGTTCCTAACTGAAAAGCGGAAAAACCTGCAGATGTTGAAAATCTGAAAAATAAATTGAAATTTCCTGCAGGTCAGGCTGCAGGACTGGAGAGAGAGAGAGAGAGAGAGTTAATCATCATGCCTGTAACTGATCCCAACAGTTCACTTGGCAGATCCAGCAGCATTCCCTTCCGATTCAAGCCTACAGACTTGGATAAGCAGTGGGAAGACTGGCTGGTGGTTACCAGATGTATTGGTTCTTACATCATCAAAAATCACTCCCGAGACCTTTCAATCATTATTTTATTTTTATTTTTATTTATTTATTTTTTTATTTTTATTAGAAGTTAGTACAATACAAAACAATACAGTGGAACCTAATTTTAGGTGCCAACTATGTCATAACGTAATTATACATTCTATGTACAACCTCTAGTTTTATGTTTTGAAAAGAAAATAAGAAAGACAAGAAGAAGGGAAAAAACAAAATTGGAAAAGAGGAGACAAAAATAGATAGTAGAAAATAGAAAAACGTGAAGTGTGTGTATAAGAAAAGAAAAAGTGGAAAGTAGAAATAGGACCAAGACCCTTAAAAGAGAAATTTTCAAATCTTTATTCGGAGATGTAAATCTATCCACGACCTGACCTGAAATCAGTAATCTTTACGGTACCGCTGCATCACATGATTCCAAAAAGTCGATAAAAGGGGACCAACTCCTTAAGAATTGGTCATATTTATCTATTAGTCGAAGTCTCATTTCTTCAAGGCATGCTATGTCCGTCATATTCCTAATCCACATTTTAACAGTTGGAATAGCTGTATTTTTCCAAAATTTAAGTATCAATTTCTTTCCAATTATTAACCCATAATTAAATAAAACTTTTTGGTCCTTATTTAAATTGATATCTTCTACTATTATTCCAAATATAATCCATTCCGTATTAGGTTCTATTCTTGACTTGAAAAGCTTTGTAAATATATCAAATATATCGCTCCAAAATGTATTCAACTTTATACATCCTACAAATGAATGTGTTATATTAGCATTTTGAAACAAACATTTATCGCATCTGGGAGAGACGTTTGGGTAAAATTTATTCAACCTCGTTTTTGAATAATATAGTCTATGTAATCATTTAAATTGAATTAAATTATGTCTTTCATTAATGGAACAATTATGTGTGTTCATCAGATACTTTTCCCATCTATCCTTCGGGATCTTTCTCATTAGTTCAAGTTCCCAATCTTCTCTTAGTGCCTCTTGTTGAGGGTATTTCTCTATTTAATATATTATTATAAAAGTATGATATTAGTTTTTGTGAATCAGCCTTAATATTCATTGCTTCTTCTAAAGGGTCTAAAAATATTTGAAATCTATGTGTATATTTCTTCATAAAGTCACATATCTGTATATATTTGAAATATTGATTATCCTTCAGTTTAAAATTTAATTTTAATTGTTGAAATGATAATTCATACATATCTCCTACTTTCCTAATCCCCAGTCTATCCCATTGTTTATATGTTTTATCGATAAGAGATGGTTTGATTGCAGGGTTGTTCAATAGTGGGGTTAGTACTGATAGATTATTTAATTTCAAGGATAATTTTATTTGTTTCCAAATTCTTATTATATTGTGAATAATTGGGTTCTTCTTATATATTATACTATTCAATTTTATCGGTGAAAACAAGATCGTGCCTATATCGTACGGGAAACACTCCTCTTTCTCCATTCTTATCCACTCTGACTGGTGAGTGGAACTATCCAACCAGTACATTATGTTCTTAATATGCACTGCCCAGTAGTAATACGTAAAGTTAGGTAATGATAAACCCCCAACTTCTTTAGGTTTACACAAATGCTTTCATTGAATTCTGTGTGCTCTGTAATCCCATATAAAATTAGTGATAGTAGAATCTAGTTTTTTTTTAATATTTTGGAATATATATTGGGATCGCTTGAAACAAATATATTAATTGTGGCAAGAAAGTCATTTTTATAGCGTTAATTCTACCTATCAATGAGAGCGGGAGAGTTTTCCAAAATGTAATCATATCATTCAGTTTATTTAATAGTGGCATAAAATTGACACTAAATAATGATTTGTCTTCTCGTAATTTGAATACCCAGATACTTGAATTTTTCTGTTGCAATTTTGAAAGGGAATTTTAGTAAGTGTCTCGCATCCTGTGGTTTTAGAGAGATAATTTCGCTTTTATTCGAATTTATTCTATATCCTGAAAAAGAGCCGAATTCCTCAATTAGTGTTAATAAGGTGGGTATACTCGTTTGTGTATTAGTAATATATAAAAGAATATCATCAGCATATAATGAAATTTTATTCTTTGAGTCAGTGTTATATCCGTGAATATTCGGATGATTTCTAATCATTTAAGCCAGTGGTTCTATCATAAGGGCAAATAGCAATGGTGACAAGACACAACCCTGCCTATTACCCCTTGATAAATTAAATTTTGGAGATAACATATTATTAGTTAATATTCTTGCCGTAGGTTTATCGTAAAGTAGTTTAACCCATCTAATAAAATTCTCTACCGTGTTAACTTTTTGGAGTACCTTATATAAATACTGCCATTCTACCTGATCAAATGCCTTCTCTGCATCCAGCGTAACAACTGAAATATCTTCAATGTCCACATTGTGAGAGTACATTATATTGAAAAGCCTTCTCAAATTATTAAATGATTGTCTTTTGGGTATAAATCCCGTTTGATCCGTATTTACCAATTCGTTAATATAATTATTCAGTCTTCTAGCTAGAATCTTTGCTAAAATTTTTGCTAAATCTTTGCTAAAATCTGCATTTAGAAGTGATATAGCTCTGTAAGAACCCGGTTCATCTAAATCTTTATCTTTTTTTGGTATAAGCGTTATTGTTGCTTTGCTAAAATTTTTGGTAGTTTATTTTTGGTATAAGCCTGCGTGTATAAGTTGAGTAATCTTGGTAAAATTTAGTCCTGAAATCGTTTATAAAATTCATTACTAAAACCATCTGGTCCTGGGGTCTTCCCATTTTTCAGTGAGTTTATTATTTGTTTTATTTCTTCACTAGTAATATGTGCTCCTAATTCCTCTTGTTCTAAACTATCCAATTTAGGGAGATTGTAATTAATTATCTAAAAAAATTATAATTTTACTAACATCTTATTTATTTTCGTTGTATATAAATTATGATAAAATTGGGCAAACCTCTTATTAATATCCTTTGGTAGTGTTAGAAGCTCACCCTTATCCGATTTAATTTTAGTGATAGTATTTTCCTTTTCTTGTTGCTTCAGTTGCCTCGCAAGTAATTTATGTGGCTTATCCCCAAATTCGATGTGTGCCTGTTTTGTAATTTGGAATAGTCTTATTACTCTTGCCGATAATATTCTATTGAGTTTATATTTCAATAAGGTTATCTTATTATGTTTATCTATGGTTGGGTCAGTTGCATTGCCCAATTCTAGTAATTTTATTTCCTGTTCTATCCGCTGAAGTTCTGTTTTATTTTCTTTATTTTGAAAACTTTGATAAGAGTTTATAGCGCCGCGAATGTACGCCTTAAAGGTTTCCCATAATAGCAATACAGCAATACCCGGCGTCTCATTTATTTCTAAAAAAAATTTGTTTGTTCTTTTATATAACCCTGTGGGTTATTTAATATTTGTGCGTTGAATCTCCAAAAAGGTTTTATACTCGGCATTCCCTCAATTTTAAGTATAAAAGTCAATGGTGAATGATCGGAAATAATACTATTATGGTATGATGGTTTATTCGTATACGGGATTAATTTTGTATCCAATAAGAAATAGTCAATTTGTGAATAAGTTTTATGAACCGATGAGTAAAATGAATATTCCCTTCCACTTGGGTTTGCTATTCCCCAAACATCAGTTATGTTATTATTTTTTATATAAGTATTTCAAAATTCACAGGTCTTAGTTTTAACAAGACGCTTCCCTACCTTTATTGATTTATCTAAATATAACACAATTAAAATCTCCCTCCATTATTATATTTTGATAATTATGCTCTGCAATTATATCTACTATTTTCTTAAAAAATCTTTATTTTCTAATGTGGAACAAGAGGTAGAGCTACTCAAAACTAAACTGTTCTCCTGGATTCCAAGTAATTGTTCTTGCAAGGAAGTCATCAATTTC